>NC_067141.1:24489663-24504663 GCF_903995435.1 Acomys russatus
TCCATCAGGGCAGGGAGACTGTCTGCCTTTGAAGTTAGTCTTCCAGCCAGCATCCAGCGTTTTCCTGTCCTTATCACAGTCACAGGGGATACTTGACCCTTGTGACCCCTGTGACCCCTGTGTGCCCAATACTCTCTGTCCAGCCATTTCTTCAGCAAAAAGTAACCTAAAAATGTCAACCATGTGGCCAGCATGGGGATTCTGGTTGAGGAGTGTACTGCCCCCTGGAGGCAGCAGGAAATCAGTGCAAGGCTGCTGATTGTCACAGGAAATACCAAAGCAGCCATTCCTTTTGCATCATGTGGGGGTTAGCTCCAGGACCCGCCTCTCCTCAGATACTGAACCCCCTGACACTCCAATACCTTCAGTAGCATGTCACAATCTTTTCATGTGAGTCTCACAATCATTTTTACATACTTAAGTTGCGTCCCAGTCATAACACCCAGTGTAGTGCATGTGTTCTGCAAATGTTATTGCAACTGAAAAAATTGTGTCTGTGGTGGGGGGGGTGGGCGTAAACACCAAGACAAACAAACAAACCTGTTAACATTAAATAATTTCCAAATTTGGTCTTTAAATTTTTTTTAACACTTTGAATTTTAATGTCCAGGAGCAGAAGGTGGCTTGTTTCAGGTCCCTGGGATGGTGTCCAGTTGGCTTGGATAATCTGGGGGCCTTCTCAGCCCAGGCAGCAACAAGCAGGGTATCACATGGGGCATACATTCCTCTTGTGTATAAGCCAGATACACCAAAGGGGGCTCCTAGACAAACAGCCATGGCCAAGGGGCCTGGCCAGCATCTCTGATCAGCGCCAGAGAAGGATGTTTGCAGAAGTGTCTCTACCTTCTTCTCACTGGATCCCTACACTTGGGGATCTGCTGTGGACCACATTATAGCTGGGGGAAACTGAGGACCTTTCTTGATTTGATAAGAAGGCCAGGAAAGAATGAAAGCTCGGGTTTATGTTGCCTGTCTCAGGAGCAGGGGTGTGGCTCAGTGATAGAAGGTTCGCCTAAATGTGTGTGACGCCGTGGAATCCATCCCCATCAGTGCAGTGAAGAAGAAAGGGGGAGGGGAGACGGGAGGAGGGGGAGAAAGGGGGGTAAGGAGTGGGAGAACTGTTTTATATGTTTCATAGCCTCTATCCGTCCCCTGGCGTCCCATGACGGAGGGGGCCACCCCAGGGAAGATGTCTGTGGCGTGAGGGACTTCCCGTCTTTCCATCCTCTTAGGGTACTCACACCAGCACTGGAGAAAGTTCCTCTTCTCATTCCCTTTCCAGAAAGGCACTCAGGATGGGAGGCCACAGAGTCTTCCAGGAGGCCCCACCCTGGCTTCCTTGCCAAGCTGTAGGCACCTCCTCCTGGCTGCTTTGCATACAGGGCTATTTTAACTGCTGACAATTTGAGACTGTCATGAAATCTGTCGCTGCCTTCCACATGTCCCAAGGGGTATATGAAATGGAATTTCTAGAGATTCCCCCCCCCCTTTCCATGTAGATTTTTCAGAGTGGCATTTTTAGGGCATATCAGCTTAAATGCTGGCTTGTGGGGAGAGCTTATAGCTACCTCCTGGGAAAAGGAGATCCCCAATTAACCTGGGATGTGTGCCATGAGGGAGCACCCACCCAAGACATCCATTAAGGCAAGCATCCTGTTCTCTAGGTGAGACAGGAGCACCCAGAGGCCCTGTAAGAAAGTCCCTCCTGGCCACTGCCTTGGCCAGAGCTGGATGAGGGTTCCCCAGGGCAGATGGGCTCTTTGCACTATGCTAGCAGACTCTGGGAGGCACTAACTTAGCATTCTCTATAGAGCCTTAAGCCCATCACAGCCAGACCAAGCAGATGGAGGTACCAATTTTCCCATGTTCGCTCATTTACCAGAGATACTGGGTACCCACATGGCCAGGTTGTCATAGGAGCCAGGGATCTGTTGGCACAGTGAAATCAGAACTGGAGAAAGAAGATTGTAGCAAATGCAAAGGTCCTGAGATGCAAATAAGCTCATATTCTAGGAGCAAAGAGAAAGGGGCACTGGTGGGGGATGAAGGTGCAGGAATGGGCAGGGCCAATAGCGTCACTGGACTCACATTCCTTTGAAGTTGATAGGGGCCATGGCCAGATGGGTGGAACAAATCATCAGGATGCAGGGAGACAGGAAGCCACTTCACAAGCCCAAGTCAGAGATGGTGATCACTTGTACCAGGGTGATAGGGAGTGCTGAACTTTAGGCTGCTACAGGTATTGCGGGCAGCCACTCTGTAAAGAACTCTGATGCTGGGTGAGAAAGTAGGCCTGGTTGTGAAGTAGGCTATATAGAAGCTTTTAGAAGTTTCTATACCGTTAAGGAAGCAAATAGTTCCCTCTTGATGGGCTAGCTCATCTGCCCCTTCATCATCTGCAAAGGGGCTTTCTTTTTAGTAAAAGCTGTGTGTTTTATATTGTGCATGTAGAATGACCAGGTGTAT
Organism: Acomys russatus; assembly: GCF_903995435.1. NCBI lineage: Eukaryota > Metazoa > Chordata > Mammalia > Rodentia > Muridae > Acomys > Acomys russatus. The sequence continues at coordinate 24,492,130 of NC_067141.1, forward strand.
TCATTTGTGTGTGCGGGTACTCATGTGTGTGTACATGAAAGCCAAAGGAACCCATGAGTACCGTCTGTAAGTCTTCACCTTACCGATTTGAGACAGGATCTCTTGCTGAACTTGGAGCTCTCCATTTTCTGCTTGGCTGGCTGGTCAATGAATTCCAAGAATTGACTTGTCTCTTCCCCCATTGACTGCTGGGATTCCAGGCACTTGTGGCCACACTGGCCTTTACATGAGTGTTAGGGGATATGAACTCAGGTCAGCTGCCCATCCCACCCTCCCCACCCCCACCCCCACCCCGTGTTGTGTTCTGTCCCAGCTTGTTAGAATACATTTACCTCCTCTAAGTGGGCTGTTCTTGGTCCTGGTGAGTCTGGCCTTTGTCCTGATGAGGTCCCCACTCCATGTTTGTTTGTTAGCAGGCCTCTGCTACAGCCTCTGTCAGGACTCTTGGTGCTACTGACAGAGATGTAACTGCATAGGGCTGGAGCCCAGAGTGGAAAGAAGAGCCTGCCTTGTGCAACTGAGAAGGCCACTTGCTTCTGTGGCAGCCAACCTTCCCTGCGTGATGCTGTGTGACAAGTATCCCTCCGTGTCGAGCAAGGAACAGCAAAGACAGGTCACATTCTTGCCACACGTCTGTGCCATGTGCACAATGGTCCCTCAGAGTCCTTGATTTGAAAGCAGTGATGTTCCTAGTGTGAGCTCTGTGCTCATGGGCACCTGTCCCACAATGCTCTTGGGAGGTTGTACATGCAATGGAACGCTGCAGTGGCTTAGGCACTGGCTAGGAGGCTGAGGACCACCAAGAGTTAGACAGTGGCTCAGTCAGTGGCTAAGAGCACTTGCTGCTCTTTCAGAGGAACCAAGTTTGAATCCCAGAATCCACATCCAGTGGCTCACAGCTGCCTGCCACTCCAGTCACAGGGAACCCAGTGTCGTCTCCTGGCCTCCACTGGCTTCTGAACACATGTGACATACACATAAATGCATTTTTTTATAATATTAGAAAGAGATCTGTTGGATCAGAGAGCTGAGGAACGTGAACACACACTCAGGCAAGAGACACTGAAAGCACATGACAAATGGCTCTCATGACCTTCCAGTCCAAAACCCGGGGCCTCCGTAGCAGGGCCCTGTGCCTTCTCCCAATGCTAACTACCCACCCCCAATCACAACAAGGAAGCTTATCCAGCATCTAGGCTGCACAGTGTCTCTGAAAAAGGCTGCATTCCACACATAGGCTAAGGGTCACTGGGTAGGACTGGTGAGCTTAGAGACCAGCATGATGCTTAGACCAACCTGGACCTTATCTGGATGTCCTCACTGGTTAGGGGTATGCCCTGGCTTTGGAGACACCACCTTGCTAGGAACCCCACACGGTGAAGAGAAGTGGCCAACTCTCCAGGGAGGAGGTGTGGACAGAGAATCTATGATGGCATCATCCCATGGCTGGCTGCTCCCTCATGGTCCCTGCCTCTAGCCATCAGTGCACCAGTATACATCGCTGATACATAAATGTATTATGTCAGCAATAGGAGGCTAAACTGCATCCGCGCAGAAATAACACTAAGTGGGGTTGTGCGTTAGAAGTAAGAGGTTTCTGGGGCTCCAGCTGTGTTCTGTCTGTCCCCTCTCTGGATCCTATGCTATCCTGCCCATCTGTCATCTCATAAAGCAGGCCACCCTTGAGGCCTCCAAAGTGGGAATCACAGCAGCAGGGCAAGAACCTCACACCAGATCAGGTCACAGGGGTGGTCCTGTCAGGGTCCCATGCCAATTACTAGTGCTTCCCTGATGACCCAGTGGGACTATATCTGTCCTTGTCATTGTCCTGCATGGGCGTCAGGCCTCCTCCTGCTCCCCATGACTATTCTGGGGTGTCAACCCTGGAGTGGTTAACTCCCAGTATACAGTGTACAGCTGGTGAAGGGCAAACACTGGATGTAATATAATGCAGTCCCTGTCACAGTGTGAGAAGGTTCCCAAGAGCTATCAAGCCTACCCATCTATCCCAGGTCAAAACGGAAGCCGGGTGAGGGCACGTCCGCAGTGTGACCATCTGGGTGTAGAGGGCTGGGTGGGGGGCCCACACTGCCTCTCATGGCTATGTGACTTCAGAAGGCGTAGGGAAGGCAGAAGTCTGAACCTGGGGTGTGACATGTGATACCTGTAGCCGAAGTGACACACACTTCCCATGTGTCCAGCTGGCCTCGCCTACAACCACTCAGGTGCCTCTGTGTGAGTAGGGCCGGTGTGGTCCCCACATCACAAGTGAGAAGACAAGACACACAGCCAGGCGGTGACAGAGCTGACCTTTGAATTCCACCCGTCTAGCTTCAGGACCTTGTTCTTCGTCACCACCTCTGCTGCTTCTGTAAGGTAGAGACAGGAAACGGGCTGCCTGCTGGGAATGTGTGAAGACCAAAACAGATGGAAGATCAGTGATGATGCAGATTACTAGCAAAGCACCTTGTCAGCAGACAGTGGTGTAGGGAATCTGCTATAGTGATGGGGATGATGGTGGTAGTAGTGGTGGAGGTGATGGTGGGTGGTGATGGTGATGATGGTGGTGGTAATGGTGGGTGGTGATGGTGATGATGGTGATGGTAGTGATGGTGATGGTGGTGGTGATGGTGGTCGTGATAGTAGTGATGGTGATGGTGATTGATGGTGGTGATGGTGATGGTGGTAGTGATGGTGGTGATGGTAGTGATAATGGTGGTGATGCTCACCCACCTGTATGTTCACATGCACATATGTATACATTTACCTGTGCCCAGTGCTCAAATACATATCCACACATATACTTGTTTATACATTCTTTTCTTACCTATATGCATACACACATTTATGTGTGCATGTAAACAATCACATGCATAAAGACACATACATGCACTTTCATACATGCATGTATGTATACATGGCCATGAACTTGTGCACACATGCTTAGCCACACAATCATGTGCTTGCATGTATATACATATGCATCTGTACTCATACACATGGTAATATAAGCACATGTACACGTCCACATAATAGAGTCACCATGAGCTTTTACATACAAACTCTCCCATACACATGTACACATGTATACACACATTCATATTATTCAAGCACACATAAAGTTGTATACAGGAATGTATCAGCATGCACACAAGCACATATGAACATGTACCCAGGCACACATACATACACATGCCAATGTACACATGCATTCTACTGGACATTCCTCTCTCTGCTCTTGGTCCTGTGCCCTCCAGCCCAACTGAGACCCTGCCCACTCTCAGCACCCACTGGTTTCCTAGACAACCAGCACAGACAGCAACATGGGATGGAGGCAATCACAGCAACTCAGAGCAGTGCTTGTAATGAGCGATCTCTGGCCCTTCGGTGGCTACACTTCACGTCTCACATGGGTGGCCTGAGCATGGATGTCCCAGGGACCTTCATGTGCTCCTCCATGGTGATCTGACCCCTGGGGACCTCAGCCAGTCATAGAAGACCAGCATACCTGGGCTTCTTCACCCGCCCCTGGGCTCCTCTGCTCTCTTTCAAATCCCTGCACTTAGGTTACAAGATCTGGCACAGGGTCAGGAAAGCAGAAGGGCCACCTTTGCTCTAGACATGAAGTGTGAGGCAGGTGTGCACACCTGGGCTGGGGGGTCTCAGCTAGTGCTCCATGCTTATAGTTTTCACTCCAGTGCCCTGGATTGTGATTATTTGCTCCTTGTATAATAGGGCCTTTGGCTAGCTCAGCAAGCCTTGATAAGCTGGGAAGCCATGAGCAGAACTGACTGAGTAGACTTAGTGATGCTTAGAGGACCAAGTCATTCCACTTGTGGAGCTGGAAATGGAAGATCAAGGGCTGTGTCTGGTGAACACCCTCCCTACTGGGGACTCTGCCTTACCCACAGGTGGTTCCAGATGCCAAGTGGTAAGACTGGGCAAGCTGCCGGTCCAGGTCTCTTTTTATTCTTTTTAAAAATATATATTTTATTAATTTATTCATATTATATCTAAATTGTTATGCCATCCCTTGTATCCTCCCATTCCTCCCTCCCTCCCATTTTCCCCTTACTCCCCTCCCCTATGACTGTGACTGAGGGGGACCTTCTCCCCCTGTATATGCTCATAGGGCATCAAGTCTCTTCTTGGTCTCTCTTTATTCTTAGTAAGCCGCCCTCTCATGAGGGCTCCATCCTCATGACCTCACATCACTCTAGCTGCCCCAGGCCATAAGTCAGGAGGATGATTCAGAGAAACAAGGCAATGCCCCATCCTGGAGCCCCAGGGACAGCACAGTGTGTGGGTCCCTGACCCAGCCTACAGGCAGAGAGGAGGAAGGCATGTGCTAGGATGCTGGTTTGAGCCTCAGTGACATGGCGTAGGCATGCGGTTTGGTCTTGGGGGGTGCCTTCCATCAAATGTGCTCAGAACCCCCTGACCCTCTCTGTGAACATATACCCACGGGTTATGCTGGAGAAGGAAAGGGCTGTTACAATTCAGATGGTGACAGTATGGGAGCGACAGGTGCAAACCGAAGTGTGACAGCCCTTTCACTATCCTATGTCTGCAGTCCAGCATTTGCCGCTCCGTGTCCTTTCTTTGTACATATAGTATGTTCTAGTTGTATTCAGTTGCTGTGATAAAGCTACTACCAAAATCAATGGAGGTGGCGGAGGCGGGCGAGACAGAGACTTTTTTCTTTTAAACTTCCTGGTCACAGTCCATCAATGAGAGAAATCAGGGCAGGAACTCAAGGCAGAGTTCTGGAGCCAGGCCTGTTCACTGTTCCATGCAGCATTACCACTATCCAAAGAACTCCCTCTCACCCTGGGGTGGCCTGCTTGCCTGCCAGCTTTCTTACACAGACCAGGACCCCGTGCCCAGGAAACGGTGTTACCCACAGTGGGCTGAGCCCTCCTACACCAGTTAGGATAATCAAGGCAATCCCTGATAGACAATGTCCACGGACCAACCTGACAAGGCCAGTGACTCAGCTGAGACTCTGGCAGCAGAGTCTAGGCTGCGCCACACCGATGGTTAATGTTAAGTCTGAGTGACAAATTTATCTCCTGACAACTTCATTTTGGGCCGCCAGTTTACTGCCTGAAAGAGTACATTTTTTTTTTTTTCTAAAACTGAAATTGCTTGTTTTGTTTGCAAATGCCATTGCTCTCTACTTGCATTGTGAGGCTACATTCCGGCGATTGTTGGCACATTTTTCTTGCTGGCCTTCATGCTGTGTGGCTTCAATGCTAAACCGAGTAGTGGTTGATTAGAGATGTAAGGCCCACAGCTTGACATTTAAACTACCAAGATGCCTCCAACTTAAAGAAGACACCACTCCTGTGAAGGAGACCCGCAGTCTGGACAGGCTTTTGAAGGATGGCACTAACACAGTGAAGGTGGCCTAGAGGTGGCCCGAGCTGCATGTGTACCTCTCTCTGGGTTTCTATGGTGGTATTTGCCGGGTACTCCAGCAGTGTTCACAATGGGGCCTGATACACAGAAATACTCAGTGGGTGTCAGTGAGGAGAGTGGTGACAACGTCGTGGCTGAGAGGGGCATCCCTTGGGAGCCTTGGGTGTTTGAGAGAGGGATACAGATAGAAGGTGTTAAAGGTTGGTCTGGTGTATTTTGATACTAATTACTGCTTGCTGTCTCTGCCCCACCTGTACTTTGCCTAAGAGCCTAACCTGTTTGACCAATAAAAGGCCATCACACCTGGCCAGGGCAAATGAGGTAGGCATGGCTAAGGTTCCAGGGCTTGGGGAGACAGAGAGAACCTTGGGAAAAGAGAGACTAGAGGACAGGAGAGGAAGCAGGAGGCGGTGCCATGGGTTAGGTGGGGGTCAGCGTGGATGGAGGATTTGATCCCGAGGAAGAACATTAGTAAGTATTTGGGATTATGGACGGGAGGTAGCTCCATAGAAATTATTAGAAGCAGATGGCATGGGATTGGGGCAGGCATCCCGTACCTGCCCTACTATGGGAAGTAGTTTAGGGGATTAATATCTGCCGTGCCCCAGGTTAACTAAGGCTATTTTAAAATATAACAGGTGTCTGTGTCTTGATTGATTGCTAGCGGGTTAGAAAATACTGTCGTAATAATAATTATAGGCCTGATAATAAACATTATTAGGCCATACTGGTAAATTAACTGCAACAGGAAGGTGTGGAGAAATGGTGGGAACTGAGTCCTTGGACCCCAGCTGCCCTGCCTGCCAGTGAAGGAAGGCAGCAGGTGCTGCTGGAACAAAGACGCCCCAAAGTGGAGCCCAGTGTAACAGGGGGTTGCTTTTTTTTTTTTTTTTTTTTTTTTTTTTTTGCCTTTTGTGGTGTGTTCATGTGGAGGCCATAGGTCAATATCTAGTGTTTTCCTAGTGGCTCTCCGCCTTATTTTTTGAGACCAGGCCCCTCACTGAACCTGGAGCTCTCGCTTTGGCTGGCTAGTGAGAGCACCACAGATGGCCCACCCCCAGTGCCTCTGTGCTGGGATTTGCACACGTTTATGTCCACCTTTCTACAAGGGTGCTGGGAACCAACCTCTGTTTCTAATGCTTCTGTGTCAGGCACTCAGGTACCAAGTGAGCCTTGGACCTCTTCATCCTAGCTGTGGGTACCCTACCCTCTGGGGCCTGAGGCTTGATCTGGAAGACGGGGAAAGACGAAGGGGACAGTGGAGGGGCTTAAACAGGCATAAACAAAGGGTGATAGACCTTTCACTATCTTATGTCTGCAGTCCAGCATTTTGCCACTCAGCTTGGGAGCACCCCAGTCCCTTGAGAACTGTTATGTGACAGGGCAGCTGGGAAATGTAGTTCTAGCTCCTGCCTGAGGCATGCCTACTTCCACCCCAGGAGGAGCCTCCCCATTCTGTAAGAAGTGAAGCGCTCTGTCCCTGCCTCTAAGCATATAAAGACCCAGGGCCTCTCTCAGTAACCTGCATTGGATGGGGGGGGGGGGGTGCGAGTGAGAGAGGGGAGAGACTGAACAGAGGCTCACCTCACTCACCTCAGGCCTTTTCTTCAAGCCATTTGCCCATTTACTCCCAGTGTTCCACAGGACCTCAGAAGGAGGCGGGGCAAAGAACTTTGTGAGGAGAATACCTTGACATTCACGTGCGCTGTGGTACTTCTAGCATTTGCATCTTCATGGTCCCCCCCCCCCCCAGCCCTGTGCCATCTGCTAATCTAATCACAACAGTCATATCATTTCCCGCCGATCTTTCGTCTGAATCTGCTGAGTCAGGAAAGCAAGGCTTAATTGGAAGTGTTAATCATGTGTGTTTAGTTTAGCTTTTTTTTTTTTTTTTTTTTTTTTTTTTGGTATGGAAAGCAACTGTTACCAGGATATTAATCCTGATCATGTCTCTCTGGGATAAAGCCATCATCAGAGGTTCCTGAGATGCCCAGAGGCCTGCCAGCCTGGGCAGCATCCTTTGGGCATGCGGGTCTAGCAAATTCCACACGAGGTGGCTGTCACTGTCCTGGCTGAAAGGCTTATGGCCCCTGCTCTGCAGAGCCCCACCTGCCCCTCTGTGAGTGAGTGGGCACAGGATTCCACCCATATTTTAGAGTGAGCTCTTTACTCTTTGGTCACCCTAAGGTTCACAGCATCTCCACACTTTGCAGACTTGGACGCCCCGCCCCCCACAAATTAACCCCATTTCCCAGATGTGTTCCTGTGTAGATATAGTGGGTGTCACCCTGCCTGGGGCAAATCACAGGGATCCAGCCATTTGCCCACGTAGAGTGCCTTCCCTGAATGGTGTCTTTCTTTCCTCTGCAGAAACCCGTGCGGACCGCAGCAAGAAGCTCTTCCGGCATTACACGGTGGGCTCCTATGACAGCTTCGATGCTGCGAGGTAAGGGCATGCTTCTGCCTTCCTGGGACTTCAAGCCTCAGGTGCTCCTGCATGCTTTGGGGGGAGGGGGACGGCGCTTTCTGTGCTGCTCTCGGGCTCCTCCACCTTGTGGGGTTGTGGTAGTCATCATCTTCAAGAGAGTCTGTCAGAGAGCCTGCATGCAATTGCCTGTGGGGAGAAGAAGGGCGCCGTTAAGAAGCAATAGAGACAGAGAAAGGGGCAGAGTTGGGAGTCTGAAGCAGAGTGGTGGACGCCCTCCAACAGGTTATTAAGCCATCCGGTCTCTGGGCTTCCACTGTGTGTGTGTGTGTGTGTGTGTGTGTCCACATTCTTGTGGCGCCTCCTCCCAACTAGACTTTTGCTGAGGAAATCTTGCTCTCCTTGATGGGCAGGACCCCAAGTACACAGACGTTCTAGGCTCACAGGGTTGGGAGTTTGTAGAGGCTATGTGTTTCGCATGGTACGGCTGCCACAGGGTACAGGATGGGATCTTCCCACAGAAGCCTTGCTCGAGCGACTACTATTGCAAAGACTTCTGAGTCTCTGGGTCTTGTCTCCTTACCTCTGGGTGGGGCCAAAACTGCATCAGTGGCTCTATGAGCAGGCCAAGTCTGACACAGTGTTTCTCTGTTGAGGCCACTGTTCCCTTTGCCTCGGTCAGCTGCAATGGTACTGAACATTCTGGGTGTGAAGTGTCTGTCCCTTTCTCTGTCACAAGCGAAAGCTCTGGTGCCACACTGAGACAGAGGTCTATAGGGACTACCTGTCCTGAAATAGATTCCTCCTGGGTATAGACATCAGAGATATATGTGTGACTTAAGAAAGGAAAGATATATGCCTGTCCCCTGCAAGGGCCCCCTACTCAGCCCTGCTGGGTAGCTGGATATGATGCCAAGAGGCTGAAAAGTCATCAGCTGGGTCCCATCTGAAGAGGGCCATCTCAGGAGGGTCTGCACCCTGCCCCAGGCTCCTCCCTACTCCTTGGGGGATCTAGTGGATAGCTCTTGCCTGTTCCCATAACCCCTATGTCTTGCCATGGGTCCTATCTACTTGGCTACTGTTGTTGAAACAGGAATCCCCAGGGTGTGCTTTGCCATTTTGAGATGCAGAGTTCAGAGTGGTTGGCACAGTGACAAGGCTGTGCAGCCACCATCTCCGACTGGTTCTGAAACCTTTCCACTGCAAAGGAAACCCCCAGCACCAGCCATTCCCATGGGTCCCACCACACAGCTATCGGCAGCCCACAGTTTTCTGTCTGTGGCTCAGCGAAACTGGAGTTTGCTGTAAACCAACTGTTCCTACAGATGCTGGGATTTTACCTATTGGTGGATGCTTGGGTGACATCCGCGATGATGAATGTTGCTCCGCCGCCCTGGGAAGTCCTGTCTGATCATGTTTTCAGTTCTTTGGGTTGTATGCTGAGGAGCATGTCTGCTGTCTGATTAGGTGTTAATGCTGACCTGTCCTTTACCACTCTGGACACGTGGTACTTGCCTGTAATCCCAACATTCTGGAGGCTGACACAGGGGGGTGATAAGTTCAAGGCCAGCCTGAGCTACTTAGTAAGACTGTCTCAACAGAAAAGAGGGAGAAAGAGCTCTGTCAGGAATCCCATGTCCCTTCTCAGGGGCCAGCAGAGGCACCCCCAGGTCTCCCTCCATTGTCTCTAGCCCTTTTTGTTGTTTCCTAGGGTAACTGGGAATAGCATCCAGAGCCTGGCATCTGCTAGGCCAGTGCTTCTTCTAAGAGCTTCCACTGCCTGCCTTTCTGACCTTGGTATTTCCAGTGTGACCTGTGACCTCGCCCTGTGCACAGCCTGGAAAGGGAGCTCAGAGCCAGTGACTTTTGGGAAACCTGGCCAGGTTGGACCCTTAGCAGGTGGCCACAGTCAGTAGCCTCAGCCCATATCTACATATAACAAGGAAGGCCCAGGCAGAGCCAGTGGGCCATAAGTCCCAGAGAGGTCTGGGAAAGCTGTCACCATGGCTACTTGAAGGCCTATCCAGGCAGGGAGTGGTGGGACCTGTGGGAGGGGAAAAAAACCTGAGGTGGAAGGCTCCAAGCAGTGGCTACTCTCAGGTTGTGCCTTTGATGTGACACAGACAGGTGGCCTTGCAGTGTGCAGGTCAATGGGGGTGGCTGTGTGGGCAGACTCTGCTCCTCAGTCAGGGCCACTTCTCTACAGAGCAATTCAGGTACCTGTCTTGGAAAGCAGAGAGGGCAAGGTAGGGCTAGGGACAGGGTCCCACAGCAGAGGCACATGACAAAACCAACATTATGGTTGGGCTCAGGTCAGCTGACCAAAGCACATGGGATCCACATAACAATCCAGCCATGGGATTAGGGCCAAACTAAGACCAACTGGCCTTTTTGGTCAAAGGGTGGATTCTAGATTAACAGTTAGGAGTCAGCCCAGCTCTCCCATGGTGAAGGGTTGGAGACGCTGTGGGCCTCCCTTGACCTACCATTTCAATAAAAGAAACAAAAGTCACATCTCTACCATTTATTTGTCATCTCACCAGCACCAGCCACCATGCCCCAGACATATCCTCAGCCACCTTTTAGAGCAAGATCACTCTCAGTGTGATAGAAAAACATGGAAACTGAGAAAAATGTCAAGTGATGGGGTGAGTCCCCAGCCTCCAACACTTAAGCCTGGGTGTGAGTCCAAGAGCCTGGGACCACCCAAGGCAAAGATGTTTCTACTCTTAATGGCCTGGGGTAGATGAGCTTGTGGGGAGGACTCTTGGTGAAGATCTAATCCTTGCTGCCCAAAGCATCATTGTGAGGGAAAGCCGTGCTCCTATGAATGACAGAAGACCGTGGAACTGGCTCAGAGAGATGCAGGAATAGGCAGGGAGCCAGGCTTTGGCCTTGGCAGGGGCCTGAAAGGCAGGTAGAACCAGGAGTTTGTGGGTGGAGAGACATAATAGTCTCCCATGCCTTAACACCCCTAATGGCCATGTGGCCCTGGAACGGACATTGGAAGCAGAGGCAGCTGCAGTGCAGAATACTCATCAACTCATCAGGAAGGGCCAAAAGTACGGCGGAGACCCAGGCACCATACCACCCCACTGGCCAATTAGCCACTCTGGGCAGCGTGACTGTGGTCCGTGCAAGCACCAACAGCTAAGGCCACCTTACTACAGATGCTAATGTAATTAAAGAAAATTCGACAGGAAGTAAGGCTCAATGGAGACATTTTCTGAATTAGTTGAAAGCTTTCTCCCCTTCCCATCCCTTCATGTGTCAAGTTAGCCCAAGAGATCAGTGCTAAAGAAAGGAGCAGTTAAAGCAAACCCAGGCATTAGCATCTGTGCCCAGTTGCTCCACCTAATTCTTGCCTCAGGATTCTCTTCCATCTGCAAGGCTGGCATGAGAGTGATTTTGAAATAGACACAGTAGTCAGAATCAGACAGTGGGGCCTGGGGTCACCACTGTACAGGACTTTGCAGGTATCTAAGGGTTAAAAGCACATCTCAACACAAGGCAACAGCTGCGAATCCTCGTTCCTCATTCATCAGGTCTCTGTCTTATCACCATGGAGCACCAGGACCTCAGGGAGTTGCTTTATGCTCAATAGGCTCCATTCATTCACCCATTTTTCCTGCTATCCCATCCAATCGTGTGTTCACCTGTATATACATATATACATGTATATACACACACATCTATTCATCCACTCTATATTCATGCATCAGTCTATCTCCCCATCCAGCCATCCAGCCATCTAATGACTCATTCCCTCATCCAATCATCTATGCACCCCTGTATCCTTCCATCTGCCTGTTCATCCATTCACTCACCCATCTTCTTTTCTATCCATCTTTCCCTACATCTCTTACCTTTCAATTCTTTCATCCCTCTATCTGTCTAAACATCCATTCAGTCATCATCTATTCTTCTACCTGTCCACCCATCCATCCACCTATCCACCCATCTAAGCAACCTTCCATCCACCCATCCATCCCCCTATCCATCCATCTGAGCATTCCTCCATCTACCCATCCATCACCCACCCACCCACCCACTTACCCATCTGTCCCTTTGTCTACCCACGCATTCACTCATCCATCGACTCCATCCTCCCCTCCCTTTATCGGTCCATCCATCTATCTATCCAACCATAACCAGCCATCATCCACCCACTCACATCCATCCTTTCCATCTACTCTACTCATTTTTCCATCTTTCTAACCAATAGATACCAAGATTTGCTTGTTCTGAGAGCTAAAGATCATGAGGTGATGTGTGGATTGATGGCTTGGTAGATAACGCACTTGGCACGCAGTGTGAGGACTGGAGTTCTGATTCCCAGGACCCACATAAAAAGCTCAACAGGCACCATAGTCACCCATGATCCTACACTTGGGACCAGAGCTGGGATTCCCCAAGGCAGTGGTTCTCAGCCTTCCTAATGCTGTGGCCCTCTAATACAGCTCCTCATGCTGTGCTGACCCCAAACCATAGAATTACTTTCATTGTCACTATATAACTATAGCTTTGCTACTGTCTTGAATTGTAATGTAAATATCTGTGTTTTCTGATGGTCTCAGGTGATCCCTTGGGAAAAGGGTCATTGGACCCTAGGGCGAGCTGCTTCACTAGATTAGCTGGAGCTGGAGGACTCTGGGCTCAGCGAGAGACCTTGCATTAATAAATAAAGT